>NC_072739.1:25545698-25582507 GCF_026930045.1 Uloborus diversus
AGTCTTAATTATTCTTCTTTTTACTTCCTTTTACAAAAAAGGAAGTATTGTATTCGCGAAAAAATTTTCACTCAAAAATCGCCCTTAATTTCCATTTTACTCACCCCCGAATGAATGTCGAGTTTTTTTTTCGACTCGATCACACGTGGATAAATGCCTAAGAACGTATAGACACGCGAAATATGCATTTTGACGATTCCCGAGTTAATTACAACGAGTTTTCTCGTGACGTCTGTATGTGCGTAATCTGTTTAAAATCTGTTTCAATTTGGCCACTGTTGGTGATATTCAGAGAGTAAACTATTGAATTACATTATTTGATCTTTAGTATGCTCCGTTCATTCGATACAATGTTTTTCTTACTTTCTTAGGCTTTCATCTTCTCATTAGTATTTCTCTTTAATTATTCCTTTACCTGTAGTCCATTCCTTTATTCATCAGGATCTCTTCTCTTAATCTGACCCCCTCTCAGGGGCGTAGCTAAGGGGGGTTTGGGGGACAACCCCCCCCCCCGAAACGTTAGTCTCAAAAAAAAGAGAGAAAAAAAGAAGAGAGAAGAGAAAGAAAAAAATCTATATATATATATATATATATATATAAAGAAGTAACCCCCCCCCCCCGAAAGTCGGGTCTAGCTACGCCTCTGCCCCCTCTCCCCGCCTTCTTCAATACAATTTTCTTAGAGATATTAAGTTTTTACTTAATCATGAGGATTTTCTTGTCAGTTTTTCTGATGAGTTCAAAGAAAATTAAAAATTAAAGAGAATTTTTAAAGGGGGTGGGGAAATAACGAGTTAAGAGAAAATATTCTAACGAATGAAGAGAGTGACTAAAGACGAAGGAGAAATTTCAGAGAAAATGCTAATGACTAAGGTAAAAATGTAAGAAAAGTATTCTAATGAGTGAACGGAGTATTCTAGAGACTAATAGAAGAAAAATTTAAAATGAGGGATTAGCTAATGCTTAGCTGAAATTCTAATGATCATAGAAAAAAAAAGAACTCCAAAAAAAGTTCTTACCAGAAACTTACTAACATTCTAAGATGAAAAGGAATCGCAACTACGATTAATATCCTAAGCAAACCGTAAAGGAAAAATCCAGCTTTTGGTTTTTAGAGGGCTCATTGTTGAATTCCGAGTACACAAATCGGAAAGAGTGCAATATTCGGGCAGAAATAGGAGGTCTGAGGCTGTTCCTCCGGATTCAAAACCGAAGTCCCCATAACGCTGTTTTAGGCTAGTTTTGGTCGTGTTTAGGGGGGGGGGGGGGTTGGCATGAACATGTTGGCCCACCCCTGCACCCACACTTAGTGTGTGTGTGCCATTTCAGGATTGCTTACACATCAGAGACCTCTTCGCATCAGAGATGCTCCTCAAACCCGATGGCGCACACCCTCTAAGAACGAGATTCCCAAAATGAGATTAACAGTAATTTAAGAGGGTTTTCTAACTCTCCACGGTAAAATTTTCATTTGTGTAGCCCATTCCATGACCCCTATCCCCCCCACATACGTACAAGCCTTGAGGGCACCCCTGTTTTACATTCTGCCCCAGAAAAATACATCGATCAAATGCTAGCAACCTGAATTCCAGTGATAACAGAAGGGTCCCGGGTCCGATGCCAGCCGGGCGAAGATCCTCCTTGTTCGATAATGGTGACTGGGGTACGTTAATTATGTTATGGTCACAAAGTTCTCCAAGTGAATCAATACCCCTGGAGGTTCTGGACCAGGAATTGCTCGGCTTTTGGCCTGGATTAAAAAAAAAAAAACAAAGCTGTTGTGAGGGCCCCATTCGTTAAAAGCACAAATAATCCAAGGAACGGGGGACCCTGGAGTAAAGGGAATTCCAGTGATGTACCTTCAGATACTTATCCCCTTAGAGCAGGAATTAAAATGGAGGGAGCGAGTTCAATGACTGGCTTAGCAAAAGCTGACCCAACGGAGCACGGATTCCAAGTCACGTGACTCAGCAACGACGAATGGTTGACACGTGTTGCGTGAAACTAGCGAAATAAACCCGATTTCTTCCCAAACTTTGCTTTAAAGTCTATCATGTGATTTGGGAGCGTGGTTTCATGAATGAAAGTCTTCACTCCCTCTATTTCATCTCCCCTCAATGATTTATCCCACCATAATGTCCTCTAACCTCTAACAAGCAGTTCCCGGGTGTACGCAAACGAAATTCGCCTGCGTCAATGTTCTTGAAATGAGATGAAGTAATGAATTAACTCCGCAGCAAGAAAACACTCTGCTACATATGCCATCTTTGGTCCATTGACCTAAAAAGGAAGAGAGGGGAACGCAAGCGACCCCATCGCTCAACTTCTGCAGCCGTGTTCACGTTCGCTGGAAAGCGAAGAATATTGCAAATGATTTATGGTCGTGTTCCAAAATATACGCCCCCGCCTGTCAGTACGGAAACATTTTGTGGGGATACGAGTGTTGACTTTGAAAAAGTACCGAACAATATTTTATTGAAGTGGAACATCTGTTTCGGATTAAAAAAGAATCTCGTAGAGGGTCATATATTATGAGGGAATGAAATATTTTAACGGTAAATAAAGCATGGAACGAGCAAAGTGATTAATTGTGGAAGGGTTGGACGAGGTGGATCGGGCTTCTTTCTAATGGGAATTATAAAGAGTCATTTGTTGCAAATGGTATGGAATCTACTTGAGCAGCGTTCTCAACCGGAGCTCCGACGGACCGGCACCGGTCCATAGAAAAATTTGACCGGTTCTCAGAGAAGTTTGCTCTTTCACGTTGAAAAATTTCTCAAAAAAAAAAAAAATAATAATATGTTACAATATCCGGAACGAAGTTTTCTGCGTTAATTTTCGTAATGTTCTATGATTTTTCACAAATGTTTATTTACTAGAAAGACGCCCGTCAAGGTATGAAAGGTGAAAATGCGGTTGTTTCCTTCAGTCGAAAGTAGTACTATTTGTCACTGAAATTGATAGAATAAGCAAAAAATAAATAAATAAATAAATAAAATGAAATAATAAGAAAAAACCATGGACCCAGAAAACACTTTCATTTTCCCCAACAGTTATTTTTTAACTAATTTTTTAAATGTCCAATTTTTCAAACAAGGCGTGGTCTTGATGACGTCACAAATGACACTCTTTGTCGCATCTTTCTAGAGCCGCTATATAGATAGGCCGACGCATCAACTTAAGTTAAGCCATTTTGGATCGGATTTTTCATTGTTGGACTGCTTGGGTTACCACAGCAAAGTTTCGGATTTCGCCAAATTTGCAGAAAATAATATTTTATTTCATAAACGATTCACGTGCCGCTAATAATTGCTTACAGTGAACAATCGCCAACGCGATAACTCGCCAGAAAAGACAACCACTCAAACACGCGCTCCGATCCAAAATGGCTGAACTTAAGCTGATGCGTCGGCTCGTATATAAAGGGGCCTTACATCTTTCTATCGCGTTTTCACGTTATGATAATCAAGAAGCGAATTAAAATTACGCTCTACGCTTGCTATCAATCATATCGTTGCCAATACACGTGAGTAAAGATGCGAATTAAATATTCTGCTCTGTGAATGGAAACACTGAATGGCATTTCATCATTTGTGATGTCATCGGCAGAAGCGTAAATAAAGAAAGCGAACCACTTTAAGTTTAATATTTTAAAAAAATTACTTAAACAAATAATTTAAAAAATGGTCAGATCCTATGTTTTTAATCATGCTCTTTCAGAAAAAAATACTTTTAAAATTTTGGAAACGACCCCACTGCTTCTATATCTTAACGAAGCCATTGCTTGTACGGTGATATTCTGATTGTTGAAATTTTCACCCAAACTCCAGTGGAGTAACCCTTACGTTGCTGCATTATCCTAAAATGACTGTATTACCACTAAAACAGTCAAATTACCGGATCCAGTTACGCCTTCTCGCAATAAAGCCTCTCCCTGAATGTCAAATATTACCAAAAAGTATTTTTAAATTATTATAACGAGGCACGAGTTATTGTTGATGACGTCAGCGTTACTCGATCATTCGCTACTGTATGTATGAGGATTTATGAATTAATTATTACAACAATTTATATTTATTTAAAAAAAGATTGAGTTCTTTAACCACAAAAAAAGTTTATTTATTTATATATAATTACTTTGTAAAGAAACACAAACGTTTTTGACAAGCGTTCACACGTTTTTAACGTTCGGTTCGTGAGTCGGTTAGAAAAAAAAAAAAAAGAATAAAAAATAAAAAAACCTCACAGGTCATTTTTTCAAAAGGTTTTTGTTGGTCCGCAGGTTAAAAAAGCGTCGAGAAACGCTGTATTGTACTTGGGGCAAACCTAACCTGACAGTATTGTGAAGGCTAGGCAGTGGCGGATCTAGCCGATCATTTTGGGAGGGGCCATCCAAAATTTTTGAACAAACTCTCGAGAAACATTATTAAAATGAATGATTCTAAAGGGAGAGTGAGGGTGTATAGAATCCCCCCTTCCTTAATATTTTACCTTAGACGCTCTAAAAATCTAATTTTAAGCTATTTTTGCACGTATTAGAGAAAGTGATGGAGGATTTGTGAGAACCCTCCGAAAATTTTCGAAATTAAAGCATAAATACGCAAATTTAGGCTATCTTTGGTCTCGTGAGCAATAGGTGACTCTGAGGACAACAGTATCTAGAGAACATCCAAGTGTCTAAAGTTGAAATCTAGATACGATGTAAACGAAGGAGTAAAATTTGGGAAATAATAGTTCTTTTTCTAGGAGAGAGTTATAATTTCTCTCCCAATTAAGGCCTAAATTTCTTATAATGTAAAAAACATGTGTTACATTTTGTTATTTTCTCATAATATTTTCGATCTTTTTTTCTTTTTAAAAAAATTCTACAATCACAAGGCTTTGGGAGGGGCCATGGCCCCTATGGCCCCCTTCTAGATCCGCCCCTGAGGCTAGGCAGATCCTAATTATAGCATCAGGACGCTGGCAAGTTAGGCTTGCCCCGACTGTAGAGCAATCCAAGAATTTTCTGTGATAATCGTGTGCGCAAATAAAACGAGCTGATGTGTGCATCACATGACTTCCTTTTTCTCCAATTTAATGTCATTTTCCCATTATTGGCAATTTTAATGTCATTCAATAGTTTACTCTCTAAAAATTACCAATAGTAGCCAAATTGAAAACAGATTAAAAAAAAAAAAATCACCAAATTTGTCGAAAGTTGGCGATTAAAAGACTGGCGATATATATCGCCAAGTGTCCGCGAAATTATAACACCACTTGAGTTTACATCGAAAGTAATATTGTTTCCCCCCCCCCAAAAAAGGGGGCAAAGACCCCTTTAGAAACACCCGAATGCAACCAAAAGGGGAGGTGCACAACTAGACCCCACTAGGAGTCTACGTACCAAATTTCAACTTTCTAGGACATACCATTCTTGAGTTATGCGACACAAATACACACATGCATAATACGTACAAATAGACCTCACGAGAAAACTCGTAATTAACTCGGGAATCATCAAAATTAGTATTTCGCGTGTCTATACGTTCTTAGGTCTTATCCACGTGTGTTCGAGTCGAAAAAAAAACTCAATATTCATTCGAGGGTGAGCAAAATGGAAATAAAAGTCGATTTTTGAGTGAACATTTTTTCGCGAATGCAAAACTTCCTTTTTTGTAAAAGGAAGTAGAAAGAAAGGAAAAAAAAAAATATAATTTAATTTGAATTTTGACATCTTGAATTCAAATTATGTTTTTCGCAATCACGAGTGTGTGTATGTAGGCGTGTATGTTTGTGTGTGCGGGGTATGTGTGTTTGTGTGTAGGGGGTATGTGAATGTGTGTGTAGGCATGTATGTTTGTCTGTGTGCAGGCATGAGTGTGTGGGTAGCTGTGTGTATGAGTGTTTGTGTGCATGGGGCGGGATATGTGTATGTGTGTGTGGGCATATGTGTTTGTGTCTGTGTGCAGGCATGAATGTGTGGGTAGTTGTGTGTATGTGTGTGTATGTTTTTGTGTGTGTATATGTAGGTGTCTGTATGTATGTATGTATGCGTGTGTGTATGTGTAGTTGTGTATGTATGCGCGTATGTGTAGGACTTGGATGCAACCTGGAGACGGCTTTCGCTATAGGAGCAGCATCGTGAGGAGCCGGTCGACGGTGATGGTTCAGAGGGTGGCA
Organism: Uloborus diversus; assembly: GCF_026930045.1. NCBI lineage: Eukaryota > Metazoa > Arthropoda > Arachnida > Araneae > Uloboridae > Uloborus > Uloborus diversus. The sequence continues at coordinate 25,551,861 of NC_072739.1, forward strand.
GTGGGAAAATAAAATGATAGGACGCCAAAAACAGTCAAATGAAAGCAATAAGCAATCGTGATTGCTCAAAAAACACAAACACAACATTAGTTTGGATTTTTAGGCCTTGAATTCAAATTATGTTTTTTGCAATCACAAATTCCGATAGGATCCAACTCGTTGGGATTATCGTTTCTAATAATGGCAGTCATAATAGTAGCATAACAGTATATTTTTTATAATAAAAGTTACATTGAGATAAGCAGGTGAAAAAATTGCCGCGATTGCTGAATGGAATTAAACAGCAACAGATTTTCCATGCCGCAATGGGGTCGTTTTCGAGATTTTAAAAGTAGTTTTTTCTGAAAGAACATGCTTAAAAACATAGGATCTGACCATTTTTTTTTTAAATTCGACAAAGTTTAATATTTTTAAAAGATTATTTTAATCGGTGCGCTTTCATTTTTCACGCATCTTCACATGATATCACAAGTGATGAAATACCATTCACTGATGCCATTAGCGCAGAGCGCAATATTAAATTCACTTCTTTACTCATATGTTGTGACAAAGGTATGGTTGATAGCAAGCGTAGAGCGCAATATTTAATTCGCTTCTGAATTATCATAACCTGTAAATGCAGTAGACAGCAAGCGTAAACATTCAGCTCGCCAGTGGAGTAGCGCCAAAGTATTAAGTAACCACTTAAGTTCTTGCCGTTTTTACTTTGCCATTGAAAAAAGTGACGACAGGTGTGCAGAATTCGTGTGTCACTTGGTTTAAGCAGTTGCCAAGTATGTAAGTTAGTATATCACCTGTTTCAAACACCTGTCAGGAGAGATTAGCTCTTGTGGGGCCCAGAGCCCGATCATTCTGATATTGGACATGGGGCTCATTTGTGTTTTAGGGGGTCCCAAGGGCCCGACTAAGATTTTTGAAAACCTGTGCATGAAATTCATTTCGTCCCTTCCTCCCCGTCCCATATATTTCCGCTTACTCTGAAGCTATAAAATATTTCGATACTTGCGTATTAACGCAACCATCTTAAATTTGGTGGTAACCTTATATCACAACGTTTAAAAAATAGAAGAGATATAGTATACGATAATTATATAAGATGGTGCTAAACTTTGCCAGTTTACCGTAAATATCAAAGGTATAACTTTCAATAGTAAATACAGACGGAACTTGGAGTGGTTTTGGGATTTGCAAAGAGATCAATTTTTATCAACAAAGAGATTTTTTTCCTTGTCTTTGCTTTTGCAAAAATATCAATGACATCATTATACTCTAGATTCCGAGTGAAATCATTATTTATTTTTAACTAGCATGATAAATTAAGGAGATTTCGGGCCCCCCTGAAATCTAAGAGCAGGGGCCTGTGCCCCTTATGCCCCTGCGGTAATCAGGCTCTGGTGGGCCCTGTACAGTAGGATACACTGTTAAAACTACAGGTTGCATTCGGCACCTTTCAGGGGTGAAACGCTTGTTCACCAGCGGCACCTAATACGGAGCCGAAATGGCACCTCTAACTAGGGTGAAAAACAGGCACCTTTTAAAAAATAGGCAGCCGGGGTGAAAAGAATGAACCTTCGGAGAGAGAAATGGCACCCTTACTGTAGATCCTCCCCCCCTCCCCCGTATTGTGTGCGTTTTTGAATACAGTTGTGTATTTTTCTTTTTTTAATAGTTTTGTTTTGATTCATGATAATCTACGTTTTGCACACTTTTCACATTGCATGAATTCAGTACTGGAAATGATTAAAACTTGTAATTCCAGCATTTGACCATATTTCAGAGTTTTCAACATAGTTAAGAAGTGCTCATTGCTTTAATTCATCTGATCGTTCTCTACATCAGTGTTTCTCAACCTCTTTTGACCCACGGGTCGGTAAAAACAAATGGAAAACATTGCGGACCTGTGAAATTTTTATCCTTTTCTTAAAAATAAATAAAATAAATAATAATAATTATAATAACTCTCGGGGCGGTAAAAAACTTGTGAAAAATTCTGCGTACTGATGAGTTTTTTTTACAAAGTAATATTAAAAATGAATAAAACAATAAATATCTACAGACTTTATTTGGTATCAAAGAGTTGTCACAAACATATTTAAAGTTAAAGACGAGTAATTATTTGAATAATCATAGTTAAGTTAATGATCATTTGTGAGAAATAACCGCACCGAAAGTAAAGTGTAGATGTACTTATGGAATTATTTACATGAACAGCCAAAAATATTCTGGGATATTAAAGTTACGGAAAAACAAAATCGTTTCTCAAACGTTCAAAATTTCAATCAAAATAACAAAATAAAATGCGCATAAAATTTTTCGACAGTTAAAAATTTAAAGAAATTCCTAACACTATCGAATAACCGCTAACAGGAAATGATTCAAACACTTGAACGAAAATGCAAAAGAAAAAGATGGACGGAGAGAGATTTCTTTTTTATTTTTTGCGTTCGCTACACGAAGCACAAGAATCATTTTTATTTAGGTTCTCACTCGTTGATTATTGAAAATATCATTGCGGTTACTATTTCGGTGATTAAATGTTGCTTATCGAGTACTCAAGAAAATAATGATAGATACATTTAGTAGCGTTTTGAATGATGGAATTTTCACGACAGTAACGGTAACCTGAAAATAAACAACTAACGGTACTACGGTATCGTAACGGACTAACGGTAACTGAAAAGCATCAAACATACTTTTAACTATGTTTGAAAGCCCTAAAAGCTACAAAGTGATCAAAAGCTGTACTTACTTGTTATTTTAAAGAATTATCCTACAAAAGTTGAGATTTAATTCAATAGTGTACTTCATTCAATGTGAAAGACGTAGAAGCCACGCGTAGTGCAACCTATCATTCGTCCGCCATATTGAAGTGGTTGAATGGTGAATGTATGCCGGAAGCGCATACGCCAGCAAGTCATTTAGCGATTGCTTGCTGTTTTGGCACCCCTGTCTACGACTGTCTGCTACTTTCGCACCTCTGCTTTACTTCCTTGCCAGTACGGCACCCTTGGTCACCATGCTTTCACCTTAGGGGGAATATATTCACTCGTCTGGAACCTCTGGTTATAACAGTGTAGAAGTGTCAAATAAGCTCGTTCGGTATTTTTTGCTTTATGATTTTAAAATAAGTTTTTCAGCAGCTGCATCAACTCGTTGAACGTGTCAAACGTTTAGGGATAGTGCTATGGGTGAACGTACAGCAAGGGAACAGTTCCAAAAATTCAGATCTGGAGTTTTGGATCTTTGTGATGAACCTCGTAGTGGACGACCACTATCCTTGGATAATGAAGTCCTGGAGTCGCTGATCAAGATTTTTAAAAAAAACCCTCCCCTACGGAACCCTTACGTCTTACGTAATTATTGAATGACCCCTTACATCGCATGGCCATCTATGCCGCACAAGATCGTGCTTTGTTTCTGGTGGACTAGTCGCCAAATTGTTCACTACGAGCTGATTCCAGAGTCCCAAACCATCACTGCGGCCATGTACTCACACTTATTGGAACGTGTGCAACAAGCATTGCAAACGCAGGTGCCATCACTGGTGAAACGCAAAGGACTACTCTTCCTGCAGGATAGCGCGTAACTGCATCTGCCATGGATACCATTTGGCGACTTGGTTGGGAGACTTTGTGCCATCCTTTGTATTCGACTGTGGGACCGTCCATTAATCACGTGATGTTTTTTTTTGGCATTTTTTACCCCCCCCCCGTTGGTGATACATGGTGAGGTTGAAGACTTACCCCCCCCCCCCCCTACTATATCACGTGTATTTTTAGTACCAATGAAAAATCTAATTTTTTAAAAATATTATAAAATTTAGGTATAAGCATCATCTAATAATGAAAGACTACAATAGTAACAAGAAAGACTATATAATGACAGGTATGCGAAAAAAATATTAAAGTAGATTATCCTCGGACCACAGATTACCAAGACTTTTTTCCATGCCAACAACTGGTTAAGCATCTTCAGTTGTAGTTGTAGGCACAGTACTTAATTCCTTTTGATCCACATCGGTTTCATCGAACCACTCTGCGTCGGTTGAGTGTTGCGCGTTTGTAGAAAAAATAAATACGCGTGATATATTACTACAACCCTCCCTCTATGTGATGTTTCGTTATTTTTTCTGGACACCCTCCCCCTTTCAAGCCTCACGTAAAAAATGGACGCCCCCGTAACCCTACGCCAACAAGTTACAAACGATGGGACCACATTCTTCAATCCCTATACAATTATCCTCGGAAAATTCTTCATAACAGAAGTAGACCTGCGCAAAGCACTCGCAGCTTTCTTTGCATCCACGACACCCAAATTTTACCTGAAAGGGATTGTCCAGCTAGAGACACGTTGGCAGAAGATCCTCGATGACGATGCAGATTACTTCAAGCACAAACAATAGGCTATACTTTCAGTAAGCCATCTTTTTTTCCATCATTAAAAACGGCAAGAACTTTATTAGTTACCTTATACATCACTTGTAACAACATCAAGATCACGCCTTGTTTGAAAAATCCGAGATTTCAAAAAATTAGTTAAAAATCAAACGTATTGAAAATGAGAAAGTATTTTTTGGGTCCATGTTATGTTTTTTTGCTCTTTATATCAACTTCAGTGACTAAAAGTAGTACTTTTGACTGAAGGAAACAACTCCATTGCGAGGGATCAAAACTGTGCATGGAAAATTTTTAAGTCAGGTTAAGGGAATCCGAAAAATTGTGACGAGCCCCTAAATATGTAAACCCACTATTTGACCTAAGCTACACTACACAAATTACATATGCAAACAAGTACAAAACAATTTGTTTAGAACTAGAAAAAAGAAATGAGTCAGACGATCAGGCCTGATTGTTTTCCGATTCAATCACATACAAATATTCCAAAATAAGGAATTAACTAATGATTATTCAGTTTTCATGTATTATTATTATTATCTTTTATTTTGCTTAAAAAAAGAAGCGAGAGAATATCAAACGTAGAAAACGTATCTAATTTGACGTTCTATTCAAATCGATTCCAGAATCAAAATTTGAACAGCTTGAATACGAAAATATGCTGCAATGTTTTTCTGCTTCGGTAGCTGTGAGAGTAAATATTTCTTCCTTTTTTTTTAAAATTTCATTGCGATTCTGAGGGGTTCATTAACTTTTGTTAGGAAATAGCGCAACCCGCTGGTGAGAAACTTAAAAATACTCGATTAGACTTATTTTTAATCGAAATTAGATTTAAAATGAACTTTTTGTATTATATTATTCAAAATTTTGAAGAAAAAAAAGAAGTGAACTTATTTTTTGTTTGCTCAGAAATAATTTTAGTTTTCTTTCTACAGATAACAGGGACAAGTAGAAATCGACTTTCCATACAAAAAATATTAAAAAAAAAAAAAAAAGCAACAGAAAATATATATTTGGCATACAAAAACAAAATATATTGAAAATTAATTTATTTCGTGCAATTCACTTACATAAAATATCATTAACAGGAAATGAAAGTAAGTTTTCCTTTTTTAAATTATTCTGAAAAGCAAGTCCGACATTTAGAGGGGCCAAGAAGGGGCAATTGACACCCCGTGACTTTGAAATTATGTACTAACACGTAAGTGGGCGTACTGTATTGTTTTTCGGTACAATTTTCATTAAATAAAGTCCCTCCCCCCCCTCCCCCAATCTCACAGGAAATATTTGATGTAACACTTCTGCTGAAAAGTATTTAATTTCCTAAAAATATTTATGATTCATTTAACATTCGTGAATTGTAATGAAGACGTGAGAATGACTTTCTGTATACAGATGACCTACGCATTTTTTTTTTTTTTTTTAATACTCAACTCAAAGCGTAACCGCGCATCCATTGTGATCTACTTTAAAATTCGAAACAAAACTAATTGACGACTTCTAAAAAGTTTAACTTACTTTTGTGTATTTGTTAAGAAATTAATTTTCTGAATTTGAAAAAGAAGTGATTGCGTTGGAATTTTACATGAAATAAAAACGCTTACGGCTCAGAACAACTGATACTCGATCGTTTTCTTCTTTGTCACTGAATTCCTGAATGTGGTAATGCGAATTCCTACTAGGCTTGACCTACCCTCTTCGAGTTTCCTTGTTCAAAGTTTTAATATTGAAGCTTAGAATAGGGGCTACCCTATGGTTGGAGCACTTTTGCGTAGGCAACCCTATACCATCTGTTTTTTAATATTTTTACCTATATTTTTTTTTTTACGTAACATGTGGAAACACGATGAGGGTAAATTACTCATTCTTTAGGCACCTTTTAGCCCCTATCAACCCTGGTTGGGGACCGGATAAAGAAATGTAGGCAACCTTACTTCAGCGTTTTATTTACAGCTTTTACTTTTCATTTGGGACAACAATTTTTGGAAACTCGATGAGGGTAAATAACTCATTTTTCGGTATCTTTTAGACTCTGGCAACCCTGCGTAGGCACCGGAAAAAGGTAGGCAACCTTAGAGTTCTATTTACAGCCTTTACTCTTCATTTATGATAACGATTTTCGGAAACTCGATGAGGATAAATTAATCATTTTTAGGCATCTTTCAAACACTGGCAACACTGTAATAACGAATAAATACCTTTGTGCTGAAGTTCAAAAAATCTATAATCCAACGTCATAAAGCACAAAAATTGCAGACACGTGTTTCGGTGTTACAAGGAACACCTTTTTCAATGCAAAGAGGTGTGAGCATCTGGATGAAAAGTCATCCGAGAAAAGCAACACGGTGGAACAGGAGGTAGTATAAATATCAAAAAATAGAAATTAAACAAAACAAAAAAGATAAAATGACACCTGGAGGCAAAATTAGTTATATAATTCCATCAGGAAAAAACCGTTAAGTAATAAATTTTTCAAGAAAACCCATAAACAATGCAAAAAGTCCAAAAATGAAACCACTCTGAATAAATTAGCAATAAATTTACCAGCGGGAAAAACTATGTATGGAAGCAATGTATCAAATGGAGAAATGCAGGAAAAAAACAGAGTGAAGGATAAACATGTTGGAATTAGTTAATCACAAAAACGAAATAAGAAAGCAAAAAATGAAAACAATAAAAGTAAGAAATGTACGACGTTTACATAAAAATAATAGAAAAACTAAACCAATTTTAACAAAGAAGCCCACACAGAAGAAAAATAGGGAATTGCAGTAAGATCGTTAACTAAATTAGAACGGTTCCTCAGGATGTGGAAAGATTCCCAAAAATCAAGATCTAACGGATTGGGACATTTTTGGATGATTTGATAAATTATGAGTTAAAATCAAAAAAGTGATTCGATTCCCAACAGTGTTGGGCATTCTCGGATGACTTTTCATCCAGAAGCTCACACCTCTTTGCATTGAAAAAGGTGTTCCTTGTAACACCGAAACACGTGTCTGCAATTTTCTGCAATTTTTGTGCTTTATGACGTTGGATTTTAGATTTTTTGAACTGGCAACACTGATTAGATCACATGAAAGAGGTGGAAATTCTTATACTTTCACGTTTTTTTTAAACAGCTTCTACTCTTCATATGTGGTAACAATTTTCGGAAACTCGATGAGGGTAGGTCAATCCTAGTGGAATCGTAGACTTTGGGGTTAAATGGAAGGCTGGGAGCAAGTCGAAGCAGTGAGCCTACCAAAAAAAGAAAAAAGATTCGATTCGGCGTTTGATTACGGGTTAAAAACAGCTGTGGTCAAAAGTTCCATTTTCACCTGAAACATGGGCGCCCGAAATGCAAAGTTTTAAAGCGAGGGGGGGAGGGGCTCAAATATTTTCCCCATGATAATAATCCATAAATTCTGTCTTTTAGTTTAAAAATGATTTTCGAGTCGGTTGCTATAGAAAAAAGAGATGGTGCTGCCATCTATTATCGTGTTTTCTAAGCTAAAACGGGAGCTATTTAAAAAGGAATAAATGAATAATAATTTAATCTAAACAATTATTTATGAGCTATTTTGCTGTTAAATGCCGAATTGGGGGAATTAAATTTGATAGCCGTCTCGTGCACGTTAAAAATGAACGTTTAAATTCCTTCCACGAAAACCGGCGAGGAGTCTGGAGTCTTTATTACAGATATTGGATTATGAAAATTTGGGAAGTTACTCCACCTTGTCTGATCTTTGAAAGGGATTAATATAATTTTTAACAGACTTCAAAAAGGAGGCGGTTATCAGTTCATACCGCATTTTTTTTTTTTTTTTTTGTCCACTCACAGCGTCTCACCTAGTGAACCGATTTTGATGATTTTTTTTAATGGATAGGGGATGATTCAACTTAAGTCCCATTACGTTGTTTGGCTACATTTGTTCTTTAGAAAGTTATGGGCAAAAAAAACAGACAATTTCATGCATTTTTTTTTTGTCCACTCACAGCGTCTCACCTAGCGAACCGATTTTGAGGATTCTTTTTTTAATGGATAGAGGATGGTTTGAACTTAGGTCCCAATACTTTATTTGACGATATTTGTTCGTTGGAAAAAAAAGTTATGGGTAAAAACATTCGGTTTCACGCAATTTCCCTATTAAAAACTATTAAATATAAACAGTGGCGGATTCAGACTATTCGGGAGGGGAACTTTTTCAGAAATTATGTTCATCGAGGGTATATGAAATGTGTTATGTTTCTGAAATTAAATTACTGTGAATGATGTTTGAAATTAAAGCGTGTGGTACCACTTCTTTTCATTGTATTTAATTACTACCCTGTATGTTCTTGTTCTATTGCTGTGTATGGGATTATTTTACTCTAGTGTGTTTAAATCCTCTGTCCTTGTGTCATAATTTTATTCTTATTGGTTCTTTTCTTCATTATATTTTTCTAACCTACTTGTGTTTTCCTATTATCGTGTATAGGCTATTCCTGATGCGAGTGTGTCGTATTTAATTTTACAGCATGTGTGGGACTACATCAATGTGAGTTTTTTTTTTCCTGTCCGTATTCTTTCATTTTACTGTGTGCCTGAGTTTCGATTTAACTTCCTTCGTATTCTCAAATTAACATTTGGGCACTCACAATTAGTATAATGTTTTTGTGGTAATTTTATTGGGAATGTGTTTAAGTTTCTCCTATTAGTGTGTTAATTTTACTGCACGTAAGTAGTTCGATTTAACCCTCTTTTTTTTCTTTTATTTTTATTATAATTAACTACATCCTGTATGTTCCTTATAAATGTGTGTGGGGATTATCTCTCTCTGCGTGTTTTTTCCCCCTCTTACTAAGTTCTTTAACTGTACATTAATTCAATTTAGTACTCTATAAATTCTTTTCATAGTTTTTTTTTCACTTTTATATGCTGTCTAATAAATTCGTGCGAGATTATCTTACTGTGAATGCGTTTATTTTCCCTCCGAGAGTTTTTTTTAATGTACGTTAGTTCAATTTAATATTCTCCTTGTTCTTTTGTTTTTATTTTCACAATCGACATTTTCAATCTTATATTGCATTAATTTTTTCCCCCTCTTCTCTCTGTGTGTGTGAATACGTGGTGTATTTATACTGTGTTCATTCTCTTCATATTACTGTGTGTAGGTCATTTTTACTGCGAGTGTGATGTCCTTCTTCGCGTAGTTCCTAATTTTATTGTGGGTGTGGGGGAGGGGGGCCTTTTTAAGTTGCGTGTGCTTATTCCTGTTTGTGTGTTTTTATTTTACTGTGTGTCTATTTTACTTCCTGCATGTTCTTTAATTACGCTATTTGTGAGTTCCCAAGTTTTACTGCTTTTGGGGTTATTTTATTGGAGTAGGTTTCATTCTACCGCCAGAGCATAACTGTAAGTAGTTCAATTTATCTATAAATTCTTTTTACTGTCTTTTTTTCACTCTAGTGTGCTATCTCATAACCTCGAGTGGAATTACCTTACTGAGAGAGTTTTTTTTCCGTTTGAATTCGCTTTTAATTTTACTTTACGTAAGTAGTTCAATTTAACACTCTTATGTTTTTCTTTATAGTATCGGCATTATCTATCTTATCGTGTTACATTATCTTTTTGTGAATGGGTTTAATTTTCTTCTTTAGTATAATTTTACTACGTTCGTTCTTTTCTTTTTACCTATCTGTACGTTCATATTTCCGCGAGTGATGAGTTTTTCTTCGCGTAAGTTCCTCGTATTTCCTGTCGTTGTAGTCTAATTTTATTGTGTGTGCGATTCGAGTTCTCTTTACTCTTGTGTGTTCTATAATTATTGTACGCGTGCTTGTTTATTTTGCGGTCTTTTATATTTCTACTAGCTGTACCCGACGCGCGTTGCTACGCCAACAAAAAAATACATCATTATACTGATTTTCATGACAATCGGTTGAACGGGGCAGAAGTTGCTACTCTGCAGTGCCACCTGGTGGCGAGTGGCTTCAATGAGCACCTTCTCCGTGGAAAAATACATATATATAGCAATTTTCATAATAATCGGTCCAGGTATCAAGTGAAGCCGTGACTATACTCAAATTTTGTACTCACGCAGTTTGCAAGATCAATCAATCGCTAAAAATATCAAATCGAAAAAGTTTTAAATCCCCCCCCCCCCCCCCCCGTTGCATGTAAAGCCATAAAACAATAAAGAAAGAATTTATTTGTTCAAACTCAAGAGAAATGGCAACAGCTAACTTCTTATCGATGAGATCTTTCACGCGAATTAATTTCTGCAGCCGATAATTTTATTCGTATTTATCCAATGGATTGTGACTTAAATTGGAATAAAAAAGGAACTATCGATCGGATTTTTTTCGAACTGGTCTATAAACATTCCCAGTACCAAAAATAACAAACGGTGAAAGTTTCAGCCAAATCTGCCGGGTAGTTTTTGAGTTCATGGATGACATACAGACAAACATTTATATATATATATATATATATATATATATATAGATTGCATCATTTTTACCGTGTACGGGTTCTTTTACATTCCTTTGCGTTGGATTTAATTTACTGAAAATGCGTTTATTTTACTGTGTGTGCATTATTTTATCGTCTGTTTTGTTTTATTTTGTTGCGTGTTTTATAATTTTACTGTACATGTATTGTATTATTAGTATTAGTGAATGTGTATTTTACAGACTTTTGTTTTTAAATAATTACTCCGCGTTATTTTATTTTTAATGTCTTTGCGTTAATTTGAGATAGTGTGTGTGTGTTTTTAAATCACTCTCTGTTCTTCAATTTTATTCTCCGCTCTTTTCGGTTACTCTGATTTAATTTTAATCAGTCGTCTCGTTTCGTTCAAGTCAAATCTTCTTGTTTACTATTACGGGAAAGTAGGTTAAAAACGCTCAGGAATTTAGGGAAAATATTTTCAAGAAAAATGGCAGAAATCAGGTGAGGTGTTCGAGTTCATTTTTAGTTGATGAATATTACTGTTCCTATTCAGGGACCTAATTTTCATTTTTTACTTCCTTTTAAAAAAAGGAAGTATTGTATTAGCGAAAAAGTTTTCACTCAAAATTCGGCCTTAATTTCCATTTTGCTCACCTCCGAAATAATGTTTAGTTTTTTTTTCAACCTCACTAGTGTGCCGATCGACGGGGAGAAAGTGAGGTCAGATCTGAGGAAAATCCAGATGGCGCTGCGCTCGAGGTGTACGTTATGCTCCTCAATCAGACTCTTTAAATCGGCGATTGCATACTGATTTCGCAGTTTAAAAGCCCCGTTTTTTGGACTGAACTTATTTCTGCGCAAAAGACAAATTCTGTAATAAGTGCTATTTGTTACATGGGTGTTCATTTATTTTTTGAAGAATATAAAATTACCTTATGCTAATTTATCTTCAATGAAAATTTTCCAAGTCGGTATTTCACATTAGAAATTGCGCGGTCAAGTGATTTGGCAGAGATAATGTTCCATTAGCGTCTGGAAGGTAAGAAACGTGTTAGGATAAGATGTTTTTTTATTTGTTTTACAAAGAATGAATAGTGTAAAATGTAATAAAAGAGTCGCATTGTGTATGGCATGTTTTATTTTTAATTAATATTACATCAAAACAAAAAAAAAAATGTCGAAAAAAAACATTTAGTTTAGATTCTAACTCTTCAGTAACTATTTCTTTACGCAAAAGGTTTAATTTAATAATGTGAATTTAATAACGATTACAGAGATGTAACGATTCCAAGATTTGTTATTAAATCATTTTGAAAAACGAAATGGAATCTTACGTAAGAATAACGGAGGGGGAGGGGGGGGCGTGAAAAATCTTACATACCCTTACATGGGGGGAGGGGGATCCAAAAACTGCCAAAATCATCCTTACGTAATTAATAAATGGCCCCTAAGTATTCAATAACTGCGCGTCTCTTATTTCTCTACTAATAATAAAGCTGAAAGTCTGTCTGGATTTCTGTTCGGATTTCTGTCTGGATCTCTGTGACGCGGACAACACTTAGACCGTTCGGCCGATTTTCATAAAATTTGATAAAGTTAATTTGTAGCACGGGGGTGTGCACCTCGAAGCGATTTTTCGAAAATTCGATTTTCTTTTATTTCAGTTTTAAGAACAGCTTCCGGAGCAAAATCATAAGATGGACGAGTTAATTACGAAATTATCATGACGTGGAACCGTAGCATGAGAAGAGCGAATGAACATAGCCAATTGGCGAGAAATTCATCATCCATTATTTGTAAATATACAAGCTAATCAAATGACCTTTTAATTTTCTTCTCCGGGCAAAGTCAGTTTCAAAATAAAACTGTTTCCAAATTCTTAAGCTAATTAAATTTATCAGGGCTTCTCAGTCTGAGTCGAAGAGTCGGAGTCGCTTGAAAAACCTACCGACTCCGACCTGTTTTTTTTTTTTTTTTTAATTTTCAAGGACTTTCCTTACATTAAAAAAATGGGGCCACTTGCTCCAATCACACATATAACTACATACTAATTTGCAAATAACTGCAATTGGCAAACAGCTGGCTTGATTATTTTTTGAATTTTCGGTAATACTTATCAACGTCAAACTGCTAGTTTGCTTATTTTTATAACGTTCTTTAGAACCTGTCAGCAAACGGTTTTGTTGTCGATAATTCTCGAAATAGAAGTAGTTTTTGAATTTGACGTTATCACTGTCAAAAAAAAGTATTTATGTATTTTTATCTTTTATCTCATATGTAAAATAGCGAAAGAAATGTATCCTTAAACTAAAAACAAATGGGGAACCTCCTCGTCCCTCTCCTTTGTCTAACATTGCTTATGATAGCTTTAAAATGTTCTTTTAAAAGGAAACGCAGCTTTTGAATCTCCCTACCCTTAATCGGGAAACAACAACATGACAGTGTTACAATTAAAAAATCTAAATAAGTAGATTAAAAGAACATTGTGATACATGTTTTTGGACGCAAAAAATATTTTCCCCTTGTCGATATGAGATTTTAAAGCCTATGGGAATTTTAAGAAAAGCGAGTCTCGTTGTTCCAAATTTAGCGAGTTTCGATGGGGGACAGACATCTTTCTCACGCTTTGTCGATATGGATGTCCTGCCACATGCAGAAGAGGAAATCGTCTGTGAGAAATTGGTACCTTCGATCCCTCGCCAACGTCAATAAAAAGTCTTGACATCTGATATTGATTTAAGGATAGAATAATCTACTTTTACACCTTTGACTAAACTAGTAGCATTGATTTGTAAATTTTCTTCTACTTCAATAATGATCTTTTTATCGCTAATATTATTTTCCACATAATTTTCATTATATACAAAAACTACAATATTTGGAGATTTTTTAAATTTCATACAAACCCAATATTCGTTAGGCAAATTAATATGAACAATTTCATTTATAATGAATTTATACGTGGTTATTTCAATTTCATCTGCGGAAAGATCAAGTTTTATTTTTTTCAAACAGGGAACATTTTTCTTAACAGCATAATTCCTGATGGACCTTTTCTTTGGTAATTTTTTAGTAAAGTATATGTTGGCAGATTTGGGAAAATTGTCGGAATTGCCTCATCTTTCAAAAAAGTTTTTCCCCGAGGAATCAAAACTTCCTCACCATTTATAACATGCTTAAAATGCGTTTCAATAAAATGCTTTTCGAAATGCAGAGCACAAATTGAGAAATATTTTTATTTATCAAAACTTTATCTAACCTGGGAATTAACGAGTTCCACTTAAGTTTTTCTTCATCTGATGGAGCTTTAAAATGCATAACTTTTTCCTTGCATGTTTTGTACCCACTTTTGCATCCTGGTACGAAACAAGATGAAGCTTTATTTCTTCCAATGTTCAACTTTGATGCCTCCATTAAAAGCCTTAAACGCTGTTTCATGAAATATTCACGAAATAAAGGTAAAAAACAGAAACGCGGCGCTAAATTGTAACAAAATCCCGCGTCTACTAATGTAAATACCGCGAAATTGAACGTGCACCTCGACTGCACTGCCATCTAGCGGTTTTCATACAATTCGTCTTCAAGAATCGCAGGGAAAAAAGCGCCGGTCGGCACACTACACTATAACCTCACCACACGCGGATATATGCCTAGGAACGTACAGACACCCGAAATACCCATTTTGACGATCCCCGAGTTAATTGCAACGAGTTTTCTCGTGACGTCCGTATGTACGTGCGTACGTATGTATCTCGCATAACTCAAAAACGGTACGTCCTAGAAAATTGATATTTAGTACGTAGACTCCTAGTGCGACCTAGTTGTGCACCTTCCCTTTTGGTTGCATTCGGATGTTCCAAGACGGTCTTTTGCCCCTTTTTTGGGGGGGGGGGGGAATCATTGTTAATTTCGACGTAAACTCAAGTGGTGTTATAATTTGTCGGACACTTGGCAATATATCGCCAGTTTCTTGGTCGCCAAGTTTTGTCACCAACTTGGCGATTTTTTTTTTAAATTTGGTCACTGTTGGTGAAATTTAAAGAGTAAACAATTGAATCACATTAAAATTGCCAATAATGGGGAAATGACATTAAATTGGAGTAAAAGGAAGTCACGTGATACACACATCAGCTCGTTTCATGTGAAACTTACATGTTCATTCAACATCTGTTTTAATCTCGCATCCGTCGTGATATTTTACAGAGCATGTTTCATTTTTACTTTCTTCTATATCTAATATATAGAAGAAAGTATTGGATTCGTGCAAATTTTCGAATTTCGAAGGATTCGAACGTTTTGAGGTGTGCTGAGTCCATTTCGACTATTTTTGGAAAATGTCCGTCTGTCTGTGTGTATGTGTCACGTCTGTGTGTGACCAGTTTTTTGTGGCCGCTCTACAGCAAAAACTACCGCATTAAATCGAACGAAATTTGGTACACATATGTGCCCCTATGTGAACTTGTGCCCATTGGTTTTTGGCGCGAATTCCTCCAAGGGGGGTGGAGCAATGGGACGTTTTTTGAGTTACGTGTGATTGCTATTCCTCAGGAAGTAACTGGCGGAATCAAACAAAATTTGGTCCATATGTTGCCAGTAACAGGAACAGGTGCTGATTCAATTTTGGTGTCAATAACTCAAACGGGGGTTGAGCTATGGAACGTTTTTCGTCTTCAATTGTGACTGCTGTATCTCAAGAAATAATGAACGGAATGAAAGAAAAATTTATCGGCAAGTAGTCCTTAGTGGGTATAAGAGCTGATTTTATTTTGGTGTCAACAGCTAAAAAGGGGGTGGCGCAATCGCCCGTTCTTTTTTTCCATTGTGAGTGCCCTATCTCAAGAAGTAATGCTACGTTCTGGTTGAAATTTGGAATATATGTAAACAGGCTTTGGTTCAATTTTGACGCCAATCGCTCCAAGAGGTGTTGATTTTTTTTTAATAAAAATAGCTTTATTAATGCAACAATAAGAAAGATAAATCGTAATAGATTGTCGTCTGCGTATTTCTCGTGATTTTAATTGTATGGAAATGATAGGAAATATTATCTCAATGATTTAAAATTTTTAACTGTTGCCATCTTATGTTTGTTAACAAATAAAATATTTGTAATTAATTCAAGCAAGGCTTTTAAAATAACTTTCAATTTTCGCTCTTTGCTTTGCTTTTGCAATAATTCAGACATTGGGATGGTCGTCAAGTTTTTGCATGTGTAATTTTGTTTTCATTGGGAATATTGCTTCCTCGTCAAGCATGGGGAGGGATCAGAAAAAAAAGAAAAATATAGAAGAAAGTTTCGTGATGGCCACAACATACTAGTCTGTTAATGAAATTGCTTTTTTTGCAACTATTTCAGTTTGAATATGTCCGCGTTTTCGGCAGCTCGAGTAATAAGAAATGGAAGCTGTGTGCGAGTTCAAATTAGCTTTTGTTTCGCATTTTTTCATTCTGCTTTAATATGTTTATCAGACCTCTCAGTGTTATTGTGGTGAGTAATTGTCGAACAGTTCTCTTTCTTTCATTTTTGTATTTATTTCACCATAATGATTTTGCGTGAATAGTTTAAAACTTTAAGCAAGCTTTTCTTTTTTTCCAGTCTCAGAAATATGTATCACTAAATAATAATTTACGGCTGACTGTTAGAAATCATTGTGCTGTAACGCACCATGTTTTTTTCGATACTTATGTGTCATCTCAATAAAATTTCTTCGCAGTACTTTACTTTTTTCCTTATTATTTTAGTTATTGGTTATTTTTACTATTATACTTACTTTTACTACTTTATATAATTTACTTACTTATTTTTTTAACTTGTATATATTTTTTTTTTTGTATTGATTTTATTTATTGCTCGTGTGTTGGTGTCTAATAAATCAGGTTCTTTACTTCAGAAATTCGAACTTAACGCACGCCGCATTATTGCCAAACGACACGTACTACAAAATCAAGAGAAAGAAGAAATTTCCATTGATCGCCTTCCTTCGCAAACTCCCAAAAAGCTGAAGTTTTTAGTCCACCAAGTTCCAAGTTATAAACCTAATTTCAGAAACCTTTTAATTACATTACTAAAAACCCGATAAGTTTGGAGAGAGTGTTTGGCAACAAAGCGACGCTTATAAGCAGCCATTTTTGGCGCATAAAATATAAGGAATTAAGTCACTTACCTTTTACCTGCGCCATTTTCTTCGTACTACGATGGTCCTCGAAGCCATTTTCTGTGACAAATCTCCATCTTCAGTCAGCCTGGGAGGAATCAAAATTTGGTTGAAATTTATTATGTCTTTAAAATCGGTGGTTAAATAAACATGAAACCATACGGTAGGGTAAATGACAGATAATGGCATGGTTAAGGGTTTTTTTAAAACTTGGATTGCTTTGAAAAGTAGTGTAGTGTTGCAGTTTATTTCATGGAAAAAAACTAACTTTCACAGTGTTAGACCATAGAAATTGCACTCTTACAGCTGTGAAATGTTCATTAATTTTCAACGATGATTTACATATATATTTTTGGACATTAATTGGAGTACACTGGTTTGACCAGTTATGGTCCCACTCGCTAACTTATGGGCATACTAAAAACTAGTAATGGCAATGCTAGCCGAACTCACTTTCGGAAAAACACAGAAAGGGATTCATTAAATGATCCTTTCAATAATCAGGTTTAAATTTACGTCATTATTAAAAGCATGATAAAACGTTTAGTTTTCTTACAATACAATCAAATTTCAACTTGCTGTTTCGAACAACATTAAAACTAAACGAGTGCATCACGTGACTTCCTTTTACACCAATTTAATGTTGTTTCCCCATTATTGCAATTTTTCGTAATTCTCTCTGTCTAACTCTCTAAATATCACCAACAAGGACTACATTGAAACCAGATTTTAAAAAATATATATATGAAAGAAAAAAACAAATTAATTTGAATTTTGTCATCTTGAATTCAAATTATGTTTTTCGCAATCACGAGTGTGTGTGTATATGTAAGCGTGTGTGTTTGTGTGTGTGGGTATGTGGGTATGTGTGTAGGTATGTGTATGTGTAGGCATATGTGTTTGTGTCTGTGTGCAGGCATGTGTGTGGGTAGTTGTGTGTATGTGAGTGTGTGTGCATGTGTGTGTGGGTAGTTGTGTGTATGTGAGTGTGTAGGTGTGTGTATGTGCTTGTGTATGTGTGTAGGTATATGTATGTGTGTGTAGGTGTATGTATGTGTGTGTAGGTGTATATATGTATATGTGTTTAGGTGCGTGTATGTATGAGTGTAAGTGTAGGATATTGACGAAACCTGGAGACGGTTTTCGCTATAGGAGCAGTATCGTGAGGACCCGGTCGACGGTGATGCTGCGGAGGGTGCTGGTGGGAAAAATCAAAGGATCGTCAAAAACAGTCAAATAAAAGCAATAAGCAATCGTGATTGCTCAAAAAATCGCCAAATTTGTCGCCAAGTTCGCGACAAATCTTTGCGACCAAAAGACTGGCGATGTATCGAGAAGTGTCCGCCAAAATATAACACCACTTGAGTTTGCATCGAAATTAACAATGAATTCCCCCAAAAAAGGGGCAAAAGACCCCTTTAGAAACACCCGAATGCAACCAAAAGGAGAGGTGCACAACTAGACCCCACTAGGAGTCTACGTACCAAATTTCAGCTTTATAGGACATACCGTTCTTGAGTTATGCGACATACATACGAACATACGCACATACAGACGTCACGAGAAAACTTGTAATTAACTCGGGGATCGTCAAAATGGATATTTCGGGTGTCTGTACGTTCCTAGGCACATATCCACGTGTGGTCGGGTTGAAAAAAAAACTCAACATTCATTCGGGGGTGAGCAAAATGGAAATTAAGGCCGATCATTGGGTGAAAATTTTTTCGCGAATACAATACTTCCTTTTTTGTAAAAGGAAGTAAATAGAGATAACTGACGAATCTCTTTTGAAACAATTCGTATGAACGACAACTAAAATAAATAGCACAATATTTTTCTGGTTGCATTTTTTTTTTTTTTTTGAAAGCCAAATTTAGCACGGGTTTTGCTGTTGATTTTAAATAATATTCATTAATAAGATAAGCGAAAAAATCAATTATGGTCATATGGGTCATTCTCCAGAAAACGTAAATTTTGAACGCAAATATTTTTCAATTTCAAATCCTTTTGTTTTTTTTTTTTTTTTTCCATTCTTACATGAAAGTGTCACGTACTAGAAGTAACCATAAACAATGACCCAGCTAAGTTCCAATTATTTTACTCATAAATAAAAAAATTCCTTGTTCACGGAAACAAAAAAAAAAGAAAAAACTTTTAACACTTAAAAATTTAGGCCAATTTCATATCAAAGTATTAATTTTGTTAATTGTGCAAACAATCAGCAATTTAATGATACGCGGGAAAATAATGTTAAGCTATCTTAATTAAAGTACGGCTTAGTTAGTAGTTTCAAATGGAAGTTAAAAAATAGTATTTAGTAAATTTCAGGATAAACTGGCAATTTATAATTTTGGTAAAATGCCTATATATATATATATATATGCACCGTATAAAAAATGTTTTTAAACAAAATTTGTAGAGAATTTTGTATTCTACAATAGTGATAATAAGTACAAATAGCAAAAAACGCATAGGAAATGAGATATTTACAAAAAAAAAGCGCAAAAAAAAAACGATTTTTGTGAACTTTGACCTTGAATTTTAATAGTTGCGTACACCCTACCATATGTAGGTTTTGAGACAACTTTTAGGGTGTCAATATACAAGTATTTACAGATTTACAGCTGGGTATCTCGAATTCCGAGGTGAACTTACTATAATGACTGCATGGACTAACTCCCCATGTAAGGGTACGTAAGATTTTTCAAACCCCTCCCCCTATTCTTACGTAAGATTCCATTACCTTTTTCAAAATAGTAAAACAACGAATCTTACATCACTGGAATCGTAATTGAATTCACTATTATTAAACCTTCTGAAAAGAAACCTTTGCATTTTTTTTATATATGCTGCGATACTAATTAAAAATAAAACCTGCCATACGTAGTACGATTCTTTTATTATATTTTACACTATTCATTCTTTGTAAAACAGTTTAAACACAATGTAAGAGTGAAGGCTTTCACGGCCGGTGTCAATATTATGAAAGGATTCCGGGCTGTTGTGCCGTGGTCTAAGTGTATATTCTCCAAACGTTTCGGCTGCATCTGCGGCAGCCATCCTCAGTGGTTCCGAGTTCGTAACTTCCAGGGAAGAGACTTCTTGGCAACTGATGCAAGTGTCGAAGTGCTGTCAACATTTATAGGGCATGGGTCCTCTTGGTTCTGGACTGGGATTGGCTGGTGAACGTCTGTCTTCATCGCTTCCTGATTGGAGCTTAGGCTCTCCTTTTCCTGCTCGGGGATTGGCTGCTGGGGATTCAGCTGAAGGTCCGTCCTTGTTTCTGATTGGCTGGAGGTTCTTGTTGTTTTAATCCTTTTCAGTATGGGATGCCAGAGCTTGTTTATCTTTATTCCTTCTTTTTTATTGAAATTATTTGGATGTTTGAATATCTCGATGGCTTCTCTGTTCAATCTCGCATAATAATGGCAAGTCCTTGAAAGTATTTTTGTCTCTTTGAATTTGATGTCATGGTTCCCCTCACTAAAAGTGTGTTCTGCGACTGCTGACTTCCGAGTGTTTTAATCTTTTTCAGTATGGGATGCCAGAGCTTGTTTATCTTTATTCCTTCTTCTTCTTTTGTTGAAATTCAGAAGTCAGCAGTCGCAGAACACACTTTTAGTGAGGGGAACCATGACATCAAATTCAAAGAGACAAAAATACTTTCAAGGACTTGCCATTATTATGCGAGATTGAACAGAGAAGCCATCGAGATATTCAAACATCCAAATAATTTCAACAAAAAAGAATAAGGAATAAAGATAAACAAGCTCTGGCATCCCATACTGAAAAGGATTAAAACAACAAGAACCTCCAGCCAATCAGAAACAAGGACGGACCTTCAGCTGAATCCCCAGCAGCCAATCCCCGAGCAGGAAAAGGAGAGCCTAAGCTCCAATCAGGAAGCGATGAAGACAGACGTTCACCAGCCAATCCCAGTCCAGAACCAAGAGGACTCATGCCCTATAAATGTTGACAGCACTTCGACACTTGCATCAGTTGCCAAGAAGTCTCTTCCCTGGAAGTTATGAACTCGGAACCACTGAGGATGGCTGCCGCAGATGCAGCCGAAACGTTTGGAGAATATACACTCAGACCACGGCACAACAGCCCGGAATCCTTTCATAATATAGTTTAAAACACAGCTCATCCTAATACGTTTTTTACTTTCCAGACGCAAATGAAATATGATCCCTGCCTAGTCTCTTGATCGCGTTATCTAATGCAAAACATCTACTTGGAAAATATTACGTAAGAATAGGGTTGACCCCCCCTCCTCCCAAAATAAGTGCATGTAGAGGTTTTTCCACCTCCCCCCCCCCCTCGGGACCCTTACGTAATTAATGAATGACTTATCTGTAGTTGAATCGATTATTGCAGAAAGGGCATAAGTCACTTTTTTTTTCAAAACTGATAATATAGCTGTGGTTTTCCTATATTTGAATGTAGAGGCATCGACTAGTGTAGCAGGGAAATCAATCCTTGTACAACAAAACACTTTATTTTGGGGTCACATTTTTCGTTTAGGGCAGAAAGGGCATCTTTTCTGCACTAAACGCGAACGAAGAAATGTTAAGACTCAATGGCAAGATCATAGAAGAACGATGTTTTGGCGTAATGGAGTAAAAAAAAAAAAAAAAAAAAATAGCTCTTTTGATCTTGCATAATTTTGGTAATGGTAGGTTCGTCAGTTCGGGGGGGGGGGGGGATTTGAAATCCCGGAATCGGAATGAAATTCGCTAATTTCTCAGGAGTTTTATTATCACTCTAGGAATTGCGAAAAAAATTTTTGCTTTCAGCGAGATACGAGCTGGTCAAAATAAGAACACTACAGGAGACTTTCTAGAAATAACACTGAAGAAATTTAACAAGATTGCTCTTGACTTTCCTGAGAGGACGTTTGTTTGTCCTTTGCAACCGGGATTTTTGGACAGTAAAACTAATGTTAAACAAATATGACATTATTACCATGTGAATTCCAATCTCTTATAAATGAAACTCTGAAATAACATCAAAAATCACCGTCACATCTGTTGAAAACAATGAAATCTGTAACTGCTAAAACAGGGTCCTTCATTTTTTAACAGGACTGATCACCCAAAACGAGATTTTGGACAAAGATTCTACTGGGCGACAAATATTTTCAATTATCAACATTCATACACTGTTAAAAATTCAGGAAGATTTTCTGGTAATTGATACATTATAAAATTGCATCTCCGACGCATCGCTGATTTTTACGGTAATTTATACCGGAGAAATAAGCGATCCCAGCGCCAACTGGTTGCTGTGGCCTACCGAGGAAACCGTAAAATTTTACAGTAACATTTGATTTTTACGGTAATAGTTACTGGCAACATGGATGCCAGTAACAATTACCGTAAATTTTCCGGAAAATTTTTAACAGTGTAGTGTTTAAATATTCGATAGAACATCAAACGAACGGCTTCAAGCTAGCATTTTATAGACGGTTTTCAAGAGACTATTGTAAAGTAACGCTTGTCGGCTGAACTACCTTTGCCAATTTCGAGTATAAAGGGAAAATTTTCATGTTGTTGGAAGAAATGACAATGATCAAGATGATCATTGAATGCAATTTTGAACATAGTCATACTAATACTCGTATGTACATGGAACTTGGTACACAAAACCAGACAAGGATAAAAAAGGATTTCCATATATGATGTATTTAATGAATATGAATATAGTTTTATACACATTTAAAACTTTTGCTTTTTATCTCAGTTTGTTAGTTTTAGTATTTTTTTTTTTTTTACACCAGAGTTTATTATTTCCCCCAAAACAAGACGAGAGAAAGAGGAAAATACACGATGCATTTTCTGAAGATAGTGAATTCCGTATTCATAAATTCGTTAATTGTTTTTGTCTCTTTGTTGTATTATTTTTTATTATCGTAAATCAGTTTGAGACAAATCCGTTTCATTTGATTTACATTTTCATCACTCTAAACTAATCTTTCAGGATATTTATTACAAAAAGGGCATAAGTTCAAATTGAAAACATTTTAATTAATTTCAGTTATGAAACGAAACGTCATTTAAGGTGAGGTAATGATCCTACTTGTGGCTAGATTGGTCAAAAGAATTCGTAGAATTAAGTTCATTTCTGAATGAAATAATCACTTTTTATTGATTCCTGGAAAGTTGCATTAGTTGGACTTGATGTCCTTTCTGAAATAATCGATTCAGTTATCGTCCAAGTCAAGTATGCTAGGACGATTGCATAAACTGCAGTTACAATTGCGAGTCCTCGAATACCAAAGATGAACATGAAACAGAAGACGTGCCCCAACTCTCCTGGAGCAAAGAGGTTCTCATCTAGGTGCAACAAGACTGAGAAAGTATTTCCTTCAGTGGTTGCAAAAAATTAAGCGACAGAATTGATATTGTTTCGTTTGAAAATGATTTTTCCCCATTTTAACATCCATCTTTTTGACTCATTGAAAAGTATGATCACTATAAACTTTTGGATAAATCTGTCTAAGATAATTTTAAATTATATGAAATGTTAGGTACATCTAAGGAAAGGCGACACGTTCATTTAAATACTTACTTTGCTGTCATATTTTGCTTTCCTCCTAAAAATAAAAAATAAAAAAAAAATCTATTTTTTTGAATTTGGGGTTGTATAATTGTATATATGTTGAGTTCAGAATTTATCCCCCCCCCCCCCTTCTTTTTTAAATTTTGCAACTCATGTGCTTATTAAAGACATGATTATGTATTTTTTTTTTCAATTATTTTTCTGTATTCAGAATGACAATACACAATTTTTTTCTGCTTACCCTAGCCATTGCGTGGCATAGGGTAAATAAAGTTTCACCTCAGTATAAGAAATAACTGCAGACACGGCTTTTTTAACGTTATAATTTTCTTATCCCTTGGTTTCTGCACCCTCGTGCGAACCTGATTTCCTCTTAAACAACCCTACATACATCGAAATGCAATTATTTCAAGAAAGGATTGTGCAGACAATTACTTTAATAAAAAAGTATTTTTACCTTTTGAAGTTCAGCATATTATAAACACCAGCCTCCTTCATCTTTCAAGATTTTTAACTTCGACCGGAAACCATCGTAGAAGAAGTGATAGACGAAGCTCCATAACAGCAGGATAGCGGAAAATAAAACAGAAGTGCATTATTAACATGTTGATAGATAAAGTAGTGTCAGTGGCGGCTCGTGGGTAAGAAGCTGGACCCCACCCCTTCCAAAAACATAAACAATACAATTATTAACGAAAAAGCCTATTTTGCCTGTTAAATTGAAATATAATGGGGTTGTTTCCTTCAATCCAAAGTACTACTTTTAGTCACTGAAGTTAAAAAATGAGCAAAAAGCGTGGAGCGAGGAAAAACTTATTTTCAAGACTTAACTTTTGAAATTTTTTAAAATGTCCGATTTTTCAAATTAAGTGTGGTCTTGAAGACGTCACAAGTCATGAACTTTGGCGCGCTACTCCATTGGCGCACTGAATGCTTACGCTTGCTGCCTACCGCGTTTCCAGATCATAATAATTAAGAAACAAATTAAATATTGAGTTTTGCATAATGGCATCAGCGACTGGCATTTCTTTTTCAGCGTAAAACAAGAAGTTCTGTCTAGAACTAGATGAGCCTACTTTCCCGTATACCCATACTACTTTCTAGTACCTGATCAATATTCTCAAAAATAGCTAAAATCGCAAATTTTTTCAAACATATTTTTAAAATACTTTAAGCTGATTTCTAGGAATAAAATATTCCCCACTCATCTAAAAAAAAATTTATGCGTAAAAAAAAAGCAGCAACTTTTAAACAAAGCAGCTAATACACTTTTTTCCATTAAAAAAAATCTTTAACAGCTTTCAAAACGAGAAAATAGTAATTAAAATTAATCAGCTCATTAAAATAAATACATCATATCAAAAAAAAAATCGTTTCTTTTCCCCTGTTGCCAAAAAACATTTTTTTAAATGAATTAATGCACTTACCAAAAAAAAAAAAAAAACAATAATATGTCAACTTAAAAAAATAATTTTCTTTGTCAAAAAAAAAAAAAAATCGTCTGCGCATATCTTTATGCAGAAACATAAATGACTTCGAGTTTATTCGCCAAAAACTGAGTACCTAAATTGAAACTTTAGCGTAAAAATAAAAACAAGTCATATCAACAATAATTATTTCACAGTTAAAACCATAGCTGCGGAGTCGGAGTCAATCTCATTTTGAGATAAAGGAGTCGGAGTCGAATATTTAAGAATCGGAGTCAGTCATTTGATCACCGTGTATAAATTTTTGCCAAAACTACGAAGTCCGAGTCAAAGTCGGGGAGTCGGAGTCCAATTAATTGTTGGGCACAGGAGTCGGAGTCGGAGTCAAGTGCCCCTAAATTCTCGGATTCGAAGTCTGGAGTTTGACGTCAGGAGTTATTTCCAACAAAATTTGTTTGAAGTAAATCCGCCTTCAAGTACGGAATCTACATTGACTTTCCGTTTCCCCGTAGGCACTATTGTTAAGGGATTTGAACTGTTCAAAATTGAACGGAAAATTGTTCAAATCAAAAAGATATTTTATATACAAGTTTTTCATCAAATCTTTTTCCTACAAAGCTTGTTTGAAGCAAATTCGCCTCACAGTTCGGAATTGCTTTGAATTTCCCCGTAGGCGCTAATGTTAAGTTTTTTTGAACTGTTCAAAATTGAACAAAAAATAGTTCAAATCAAAAAGTGAAATATAGGAATGAGGTGTCCTCGCCGAGATCTTTCGAACAAAAAAAAGTTTGTTCGAATCGGACTATTCATTCAAAAGTTATTAGGGGGGGACAGACAGACAGACCGACAGACAGACCGACAGACAGACAGACAGACCGACAGACAGACATTTTTCCCCATCTCAATACCCTACTTTCCAATTTTTAAATATTTATTTAATTATTTTATTTATTTTTGACTTTTTTTTGTTTTTCACGATATTTTTAAGACGCATTAAGCCTTCTTTCATGCTTTTTTCTTCTTTTTCTGACATTTACTGGGAAAGTAGGCTAAAAATGAATTTAAATCTGCGCAATGATTGAAATAAATGTAAAAAAAAAAATACTCAACTTTGCCAAATCATTTTAAAAAATGGTCGAATCCTGTATTTTTAAGCACGCTCTTTCAGAAAAAACTATTTTAAAATTTCTAAAACAACCCCATTGAAAGCTTATGAGAAATACTCGCGGGGTGACATCGTGACACAAAAACGCCACATTGTCTGAGGAATTACAGAATATAAATTGCTCTTTTTAACTTTTTCACGCATTCACAGTAAAAAAAAAAAACGTATTTTAAATGCTGATAAATTTATTCTATTTTCATTGGTTTTATTTAAATTTTCAGTAAGATGTATTTCTTGAATGTTGTCAAGTGCTGGGGAAGTTCATAAAAGTTGGTTTGGAACTCCAGTCCTACGCATAAGAAACATGAGCTACCAAGGACAATTGAGGCAGTGAGAAACAAAGGGATGTAAGTGGACATTTTCAAGTTTTTAGTAAAACGCGTTTAAAATAAGATCCTAGGTAGGCTTTTATTATTATTATTATTATTTTGAATCATGCTGCTCAGCAGCACTTACCAGAGCTTTGTTCGAAAACATAGGTGAGATTCACCTAACATTTGGGTACCAGTAACCTCCAAGTTACTAATTTTGCCACTTACACACATCCCTTTGTTCCTCACTACTTCAATTATATATAATGATAACAGTAATGAAATACATTTTAAGACTGCCAAAGACAATTATACAAATAATAATTCTGATAATAATGAAATACAACTTAATAGGATTGCATAACATCCAATATATCATTTTTATTTATTAATAAAACAGTTTGGTCATTCTTTAAAAGGCAATTTCCTTTTTCTATAGGAAAAAAAAATACATGTTCAAGACAGATTTGAAAAATGCGTTATGCTGTTTTTATTTTCTTAAATAGTCCCATATCAGAAAATATGTTCAACAGTACATCTTTATGAAACTTTATTTGTCAAAAACTGTAACCAAGTTGCAAATTTACTTTTATGGATCTGATTTTTTCAATTCTTTACTCTCAGTGCCCATGCATGAATTGCTTTCAACTTATTTTTTACATTATTAGTACTCATTATACAACATTTGTAAGAAAAAAAACCCTAACCAAACCGTTTGAATTGCTTATTCAATTTTCAGCCCATTTCAACGACAGATGAAAACGTACCTCAGACTAAAAAGAAGAGCATTAAGATCAAATGAGTGGTTTGGAAGAAGAATAACAGGTGCTCAAGTGCCGGTTCGACTTTTTCGAACATGAGGATTAGAATGCTCTCCACACCAGCAACGTTGTGCCCATAAGTAAGCAACCGGGATCAGAAGCATGGTTTGGAAAATAAAGATTGAACAATTAAATGGTTGTCTCCAAACTCATCAAGCGAATGAAGGATGAAGTTCCTCCCACCCTTCAACCGGCAATAACGAACTAACTCTCAATTGAAAAACTTCTGCAGCTACTCGCCGTATCAAAGCTTCAGTTCAATAACGGACAAAGCCACATTTTTATTATTTGTATTCTATTTCAGTATCGGTCACACACCATCAAGCTCAGTTCAAAACTTGTCCGAGTCAGCTTCTGTTCTCACTCTAAGCGTGTGGCAACTTCCACCAACCTCTTTAGTAAATTATTAGCTATTACCCCCTAGTTTGATAACAAATTATCTATTTCCCCTTAAATTAAGAAAAATATCTCAATAAATTTTAATCATTCAGACGCAGATGCACTTGCTTTTTAAACAGTTGGGTAGTGAATCAATATGTATTTAATGAAACTGCCAGGATTGCTTATTCCTAAAAATGAGTGAAAACATTTGTTGCAATTTTGGCTACTGTGTTCTAAGTTTTTCTTCCATTAGAACCAACATTTTGAAATGCACGATATTTCACTGAATTGCAGGTCAGGTATTGGTAGTTTGATTTGATTCACTTGATTTTGTTTTATTGTCGTAGAGAGTGTGTGTGTGACCTGTACTTATTTTTACCACTCAGAAAATTTTTACACCTTTGGGGATAATTACCCCCACGTTGGGAATCACCAACGTAGACAATTCAATTTTACGCGATTACCGTTAATAGCAAACCAGTCGAATGAGCAGCCCCAGTCTAAAGAGTAAGCCTTGCCCGTTATTGCAAAAAATGTCTTACTCAAAGTTTCTCTGAAAATATTCTTCGTCATGCACAAGGAGGAAAAAAATTTCACTGAGAGTTGAATCGTTATTCCCGGTTGAAGAGTTAGAACGTAACTCTTTGAAAATGCCGAATTGGAAACCCAAGTATTCCTTTCCGTACACAAGAATTGCATACTATATTCCTAGTCCACGAATGCAGTGGTGTAGGGAGAATGTTTCCAGGGGGAGGGGCAAAAGCAGGGGCGGGCACAGAAAGTTTTGGGGCCCGTCGCAATTGACTTTTCCGGGCTCCCCTCCATATTGTTTATACCCCTATATTTCACCCCTAGTTTTAAAAATATTGAGTCCCCTTCAGGCTCGGACCAACAGGTGTCTCCCTCCCCCGTGCACGCCCCTGGGCATAAGAAAGTTTTTGAAATTGAAGACCGAAAAGCGCAATTTTAGGTTCTTGCATGCGTGTTCATACATATAGTTTTGAGCCTCATGGGTAAAGTGGGAAGGGGTTGTCACCTCCCTATCCCCCCCTTTGCTACACCACTGTACGAATGCCAAAGTACTAATGATCCCTGGTAAACATGCCTACCTACACCCAGAAAAAAATTGTCACATTGTATTTGTCAGTGATAACCGTCTAACTCTTAACGCCCGCTCCACTAACAGCTTGTATAAAGGAGTGGGTCTTGCATTTCAGAACTGAATGCTTGTACGATTTTGACAATAGTTTCTTGGCCTCTGTATTATAGTTTATTTCTTTTAAGGGGAAAAACGCTGTTCTCATCGCAAAAACAAGTTATAACTTATTTCGTTCAGCAAATCTGAGAGACAGATTTCCAATAAGTCCTCTTGCATGTCTCCCCCCTCTCTCCCCCCTCCCAAAAATACAATTTAAAATAAAGACCTATCCCTCGCACTTATGTTGCATTTTTTTAACTTAAATGCAGTGCATATAGTTTAAATTGAATGATTCTTTTTGTGTCCTTGCTACATGTCGAACTTTATTGGATTTTTTACTGCTGTATTTTTAAAGACTAACCGTAAACACGCAACAGGTATATCACCAGAGTGCGGTATCTAGTGATAAAGTCAACTAATTTTGCTTCAGATTGAAGAATTCGCAAACGTTTTTTTTCCCTAACCCGTAGACGAACGCAACCATCCAAGTCAAAAAACGATACTTGATTGCCCATAAACTGAAATTTTCTATTTCTTTTTACACTCGTTCAAAAATAATATCAGACCGATGTGGTTTTAGTTATTCCTTCCAGCCAGTATCGATTCAATTCTATAACCAGAAGTAACTAAAAATCTGAGAGTGCTTTACTAAGTGCAATTAAGAACTATTTGGACATTTGAATTTCTAATGAAATTTAAATTGCGTATTTTACAATTTAACTTATTTTTTGAAACAAATTACATACTTTTGAACGTGCGAACTGAACTGAGGAAATTTGAAAATTTACTGGAATTTTTATCTCTGCCTGAACTGGGCGCCATGCAATAGGAGTATCGTTAAGCATTTTTTCCTGTAAATATTGCTGGGTTTAATTGAAAGTTTCAATGAACTATTATCAAATTTTATTGCACTAACAATGAAGTTCGTTGACCCACTTGAAACTCTTTTTAAGTGGGAGATTTCAATTTTTTAAAAGTTTTTTCTAATGTTCCTTCGTCCGATTAAACGGATTTTTAGTCCCAATAAGCGAATAATATTACGCTTGTGTAATTGGATTTGTTTTGGTTCTTTAACGCCTTCCGTCCGGTATACCGGACATCCACTTTAAACAGCTGCTAATCATTTAATAATTGATTTAATTAGTTGATTTTTTTTTCGTAGTTGACTCTTTATTATAACCTGCGAAATAATTTTTCGTTTTGGGATTGACAAGACCGACATATAAGGATTGAGAGAGGCTCATTTTTCCAACCATGGATTTTCATCTGAAAAGCGAGGTTTTTTCCTGATTTTTTAAAAATATATAATCTTTAATTAATCGTTTCAGACGCTTAAATTATGTTTTATAATTGTTTGTAGAACATTTTATAATGAAGTTTGTTTGGTATTTTATCGTTTTTGCATATGAAATATTGATTTCAAAAATATAAGTTTGGAATATTGGACGTGCCATAACTCTTTCAATTTTTCTCCTACAAACTCAAAATTTTCTCTATAAGATACCCTTTACCATAGTACACTGTGTACCAAACATCAACGTTTTCGGTCAAATATTTCATAATTCCAACTGAAGGGGTTAAGATTTAGTTCGAATAAACGGCTGGTCCGATTAACAGGTTGTCCAATTAAGCGTATTCTACTGTATTGTTTTTTACATATGTTTAACTCTCCCCTCTCCATGGTTTGAGTGCCATAGATGACTTAGTGGGTTGTAAAATTCTATACAATAAAATCATTTTGGGCGTACTAAATTTCTGAAGAGTCGACAATTAATTTTAAAGCTAATGTTCGCAGCATTTGTTACCTATTTGTTTGTTA